>NC_045437.1:174708472-174734163 GCF_002776525.5 Piliocolobus tephrosceles
TTCTTTCTTCTTTTCTTTTTCTTTGTTATTAAGGGAAAGTT
Source organism: Piliocolobus tephrosceles (assembly GCF_002776525.5). Taxonomy (NCBI): domain Eukaryota; kingdom Metazoa; phylum Chordata; class Mammalia; order Primates; family Cercopithecidae; genus Piliocolobus; species Piliocolobus tephrosceles. The sequence continues at coordinate 174,708,514 of NC_045437.1, forward strand.
GAGTATCAAAAGGATATGGAGACACAATCGGCCTTACACACTTAAGAGTGTTTAAAATACAATCCCTGTATTTGTTCTCATCTCAGAAGTGCGGGGCTTGGTCCTTATTACCTACTGGATTTCAGGAAGGCTGACTTGAGATGCGCCGTTGCCACTTCCTGGCCTTCACTTCTGCATTTGTTTGTTTTCCGGCGCTGGCAGTCGGCCCCTTTGTTGCGCCTCCTCTGCATTCACTGCTGCCTCTGCCCTGGCACCTCCAGGCGGTGCGATGGGGCTTTCTCCAGACCTTCGCGCCGAGAGCCCGGGACGGCCAGCCTGCAGGCACGCGACCGAGGCCGGGGAGGGTCGGCCTGGGCGGCGCTGCGCCCGGCGCGGACCCGCTTTGTGTGCGCGTCTGTCTGTCTCCGCTCGCTCCGACCCGCCGCGACCCCCGAGGAGGCGGAGCCTCCGCGCCCGGCCCCGCCCGGGGAGGGCTTCCCGGCCGCCGCCGCCCGGGTTTGTTCCGTGAGATCGCGCAGCCGGACCGCTGCAGCCGGAGCCTGCCCGGGAGCCTCCACGGCTTTCATTCCACCCGAGCCCGCTTCCCACGGTCCCCGGCGCTTTCTCACTTTTCCTGGTGAACAGCTTATGGGCGGGGAGCTCGGCAAGACTCAGACTAAAACCAGAGAAGAGAAAAGACAGTTTGGATACCCCGCGTCGCGCCTCCGGAGTTGGCGGAGGGCGTCGGCATGTCGGAGCCTGCGGGGATGAGCGCATTCGGCTACATCATGGAATTGCTAAGTCAAGGCAAGGTGAGTGGTGGGAGCGGGCGCCGCGGCCTGGACCCCGACCCCGGCTACCTGGTAGGGCTGCCGCTGCGGGCGTCCGCGTGCGCTCCAGCGCCTGGGAAGGGCGGGGCTGGAATCCAGGGGCCGCGCGCGCAGCCGGGGTCCCAGCAGCAGCGGAACGCGAAGTAGCCGCCTTTTCTGCATTGCGTGTGGCATCTCTGAAATACGCCCAGAGGGACCTTCGGGCGATTTGGGGGCCGGCTGGGCAGCAGTAGGGGCTCCCGGACCCCGCAGGGCCAGAGCCCAGCGTCGGAAGATGGAAAGGAGGGCGGGGCGTTGGCCAAGGGGCGCTCCCCCACGCAACCGGGGCTCCCCACGCGTGCTGACTTCGAGTGCGTGACCTCGCCTGTCTGGGCGCGGAGCGTGGAGGGCGGGTCCGCCCAGCGAGTCAACAGGCTCGGAGTGTGGGGTCGGGGTCAGCCCGCAGCCAGAGCGTGTGGTCGGTCAATAGGGGCCGCGCCTTGGTTCGCCCTGCCCTGGCCTTTGCAGGCCTCCTTCCAGGTCCTCAGCTGCTGCGGCTCCGGGCCGGGAGCGTTGGGAGCAGCCGTCTTCTGCTAGGGAGGGAGAGGCTGGAGGAGCGGGCTTTCGGCCCCGCACCTGTCCCGGGGCCTTAGGACGCCAGGCTGCCCCGTCGGCGGCGCCCGCGACCACGCCCCCAGCGGGCGGGGTGGGGCCGGGCCTGAGCCCGTGCGGGAGGCTGCGGAGCGCCCAGAACCTGCCGGCGGACGCTCCAAGTGGTTTGCAGGCGGAACGTGTCGGGAAATGCGGAGGCTGCACCGCGCACCGCCCTCCGGGACTCGCAGGCGGAGAGACGGCGGGAAAGGGCGTCCGCGTTTGCTCTCTGCGCCTGGAGCTTCCAGAAGAGGTGACGGCACAAAGGAGCACTCGACTCCCGGCGCGCGGTTACCGGAAAGGAGGACGATTCTGCAGCTCTGATGTGAGCACCTGAAACCCTGCAGTCCCACACCCCGCTAACTCCAACGCCGCCTATATGTATATCATATGGAGTAGTTCTAGCTTCATGCCCGACAGTCCTACGGTCCCAGGGCTGGTGAGCTGGTTTAATGCACTCAGCCTAAAAAGTCCCAAATGAACCCTACGCCTCTCTGAATTCTTTTGTTCTACAGGCACTGAATACGTTCATCAGAAACAGAATATTCATTCACATTGCGAAAGTGGAGCTGTGTCTTGGGCCTTCCCTACCATTTACAACCCCGGGTCAGAAGTACCAATGGAGAACCCTCGTTCCACTTTTCTTCCAAGCCCAGGCTCCATCCTGTACCTCAAGGGGCATTCAACACACACTGACCAGTGTATCCGAGCTCTTTGTCGCCCCAGCAGCAGCCCCTTGACCACCCTTCGGGCCTAGGGTGCATACTGTGGCCCACCCCTCCCTCTGAAGAATGGACCGTGGGGAGAGAAGTCCCCGAGAAAGAGCTGGCTCTGAGCAAAGAGGCAGGCAGCCAAGGAGGGCCAGAACCAGGGCCTCTAAAGAGCGAGCGGTGCAGCAGGGCCCCGACTGCCCAGGTCTAGGAGAATGCCTAACAGGGACATCTATTTGGGAATGATGAGGGGCTGGGGGGCAGGGAGGAAAAATGCCTTTGGTTGAACAAAATAAATGGACTACTCTTGATAGGGTGGAGAATAAGATGATAGGTGAATTTTGTCCTATGGTGCTCAGACGTTCTTCAAAGTAAGCCAGAATTGTATTAGTTGGCTATACTTTCCTTCAATGACAAACAAATCCTGAAATTCTGAGAGAATAATTTCGGGGTAGGACCCAGGGATTTGCATGTTAAGAACAGCTCAGGTGACCATGAAGCCGACTGATGGACGTCCCGTGAACACGAAATGGGGAAGTAGGGCAGAACCATTAAAACTCATTATAATCAAGTCAGGTAAACAAAAAAAATACCCTCTCAGAATAGCAATAGGTTCATCATAGTATGTTCACTATAATGAAAAAACAAACTAACTTTCTGGCTTCATTTACTGGATTTCTCTGCTCTCTCTCTGCCTCTCTTCACTAGGCTTCAGCAGTGGGCCTGCAGCAAACACGTGAGCATTCCCGGTTGACTTCTAAAGGTGGAAAGGCCCGGTGTCCCTTTGAAATCTCTGAGGCTGGAAAGCAGTCTCTCCCAAGAACTTAGGACAGTTCCTCTCTGTTTTGTGGGGGTTGGAGGGGGAGAGTTGGCAGGAGTAGCCTCCTAACCACTTCAATGTAAGCTTATTTCTTACCCACTCCCCTCAGGCTCAGATCCTGCCCCGCCCGGCAGCCCCAGCCCTAGCCCATTTAAGACCCCTGTTTTGTGTGTGGTTATACAGGATTTGAACACTGAATATTAACCATGGAATAGCAGACCTTTGAGACTGACTTGCTTTATTTTCCTCTGCGGAGTTAGGTTCCACTTTGTAGTTCGAGTTTGTAATGTAATGAATAGTGGGAAACTGGTCTAGTTACGGGAGTTAAAGGAGAGCAGAGGCCTGTAGTTGGCCTGCCCCCCGCCCCACCATCCCTCAAAGTTGAGACCACTGAGTTGACCATCCTCTTACTTTCTCTCACTTTTCCCCCAGATTTGTTTCATCCTGTACTGGACTTCTCAAACTGCACATAATTACAAATACATAGCTTTACATTTTTACAAACTTAATACCTGAATATATGCTTGTTGTCAAATATTCAAACTTCACAGAAAGTTTTACAGAGGAAAAAGTGGAAGTTCATGCCCACATCCAATCTCATTCCTTCCCCACTGGCAGCAGTTTGTGTGTCTATTTCAAATTAAATTAGCATACCATATGTTCTCTGAAATGTGGGAAGTGAGCCTTTTTTCTTAGGGTAACCTAAAACCTACAGGACAAACTGGATCAGCTTATTTACTCTAGGGTGATGGCTATGTTAATATTTAAAGTACATAGTGATATGTGCCATTGTGACCTTCCTGCTCATCAAACTACACATACTGCATAAGTGTAGTTAATACTTATGATCATTCTCAAGAGGCTTAAAAGTGTGAATGTATATCCTTATATTTCACTAACAGTGAAACTTTTACCATTTCTGAAAGCTGTCTTTCTGTTTATTTTGCAGCTAATCTCTTTGGATTAAAAGAGGTTTCCAAATCTGTGGTCAATATCTAAGGTTACTCAAAGCAGTATTTTCAAACTGTTTTGGTCTCTTGAAAGATTGGCCTCACTAATTTTTTTTATCACCATCATACACTCTTCTGGAATCATACAATGAAGATTTGATGGCAAGGAATATAGAATTCAAGTTTTAGTATATCTGTTTGTATTTTGTGCATTTAGCATATTTACATTTATGTGTGAATAAACAGAAGGTACATTCGGTTCCCATAATTTAATAATTACTGTTCAGGCATATCTAAGGAGTAAAATAGTTTCAGCAAAATAAGAGAGGCTTTGTAAATCTTATATTTAATTTTGATAGGGAAATAGGCAATGATACCATTACTTGGTGAATTATTATTTTAACTTTGAACATCTTCGAGGCACAAAAAATTCAAGAATTTTTACAAACACAAACTTTAAAAAAAGAAGACACACTCTGAAGGAATTAGGCTTGGAAAGTCCTCAAATCTAGACTAATAAAAGGTCGTAAACATCTCCTGGGACCAAAACAAAAATACCACCAAATGATCTGTTTCAGAAGGATGAAGAGTTGCTCACACAACTAAAATCTAAACCAGGGTGATAGTGGTAAGGTTTGCCCACTGTGTAAGTATTTTTATTTATTTATTTAGTTTTGAGAGAGTGTCACTCTGTTGCCCAGGCTGGCATGCAGTGGTGCAATCTCGGGCTCACTGCAACCTTCACTTCCAAGTTCAAGCGCTTCTCCTGCCTCAGCCTCCCTAGTAGCTGGGACTACAGGCACACGCCACCATGCCCAGCTAATTTTTTGTATTATTAGTAGAGACAGGGTTTCGCCATATTGGCCAGGCTGGTCTTGAGCTCTGACCTCAAGTGATCTGTCCGCCTTAGCTTCCCAAAGTGCTGGGATTACAGGGGTGAGCCAATGTGTCCGGCCTACAAAGTATTTTTTAAAGGTTTTTAAAATATATATATTGAAATCGGGCAAAATGTATGTGCTGTGGAGAGTAGGGAAGGCAGGCAGAAGATTTAGATTTTTGCAATATTATTTGAAAAGAGCTAATTTCATAAATATAATTTTCCTTTTTTTTTTTTTTTACTATATTGCACTAAAGATAATTTGGAAAAAAAAAAAGTGTCTCCTAAACTACTTTGTAAAAGGGTGTTTAAATCCGATTTTTGGTGAAATCGTAAATTCTGTGTTGTATACCTACCTGTGGGCAGTACAATAAGGATGCTGGACTGAGACCCGGGTTTGAATCCTGGCTTTTTAGTATATAGCTATGTAATCTTAAGCATATTACTTAATCTATGGGTGGAGGTGGAGAGGAATTTTACTTGTTACATGTCTTCTCTGAAAAGAATTATACCTATTTCACAGGGTTACTACAAGAGTTAAATGAGTTTTTTTATGCAAGTTTCCTAATACTGTTATTGACACATCATAGGCCCTCAATAAATGAAAGCTATTACTTCTAGCTTTTATGACAACAGGGTTGCGCCTTGAGACACCTTATATCCACACTGTGATCATTAAGAAGTGGAGGTAGGGTTGACAGATAAAATACAGGATGTGTAGAGTTGAATTTGAATTTAAGATACTTTTTTTTTTTTTTTTAGAATATGTGCAATGTGATCTTTGGAACATATACTAAAAAATTATGTATCTGAAATTCCAATTTAACTGGGTGTATTGTGTTCTTATTTACTAAATCTAGTAACCCTGAGGGGAAGAATAATGAGGTGTGGTCAACAGAGAGGGACCTGCTAGATTGCCTCAAAATACTACCAATTTTGTTTACCTCAAGTTGGCCAAAAAACCTCTTTGCCCACTAGTTATGCAGCCAATACACTCATCATTAATGGAAAAGTGTCTGTGAGAGCAGCACTGGGTTCCTCTCATCTTCCTAATTGCAAATTGTTGCTTTGGTGCTACTGTTTGGTAGATAAACGCTTACGAGATTTTGTCTTAAATAAAAGTTTAAATGGTCGAGAAGACAAAACATCAGACATCAGTGTACAAAGAGCAGGTAGTTGTGTTAAACTGAGTGCTAAAAGAGTTCAGAATAAAGGGAGATAATCAATGAAATCAAAACTAATAAAGGAGGCTCCAGAAGTGCCACTTGAAAGATGAGGAGGATTTGGCCAGGTGGTGGAAATCTGAACTCGCTCGCTCTCTGGACTCCTCTCCTGACTTTGTTCCCATAGAAACACTTCATGACTGGTAAGCTTGGCTTGTCAGAAGCTTGAGTCAATAATTGATAGACAATGCCATTCATTATCCCTTCACTGGTAACCTCCTGATACCCAGTAGTACAGGATACTGTGTGCCAATCTACTCTAAAACCCTGTAATTTACTTTATTTCCGTACTTTCTATTTTCTATACGTCCAGGGTCTCTCTTGATTTTATATCTATGGTTGCTTAATGATTAGGGGTTCCCAAAAGGGGGCAGGGTTTAGGGAATATATGGCCATGTTACCTTGTTTCTATTTCTTGTTTAGTATATACTAATTGAATGGTAGTACCCTGCCTGTCTGATCTCAGATCAAACCAATTAATATGCACCATGGTCATTAGGTCCTGACCCAGCCAGAAATTTAATCTCTTGTTGGGTTTTAGGAATCAATATGGAAAAAGACCAAGTCAGCTTATGGAGTAGTATATGGTTTATAGGGTAAGGGGTTTATATTTTAAATATCAAGCAATGAACATTGATTGAGGCTCTGTTTTATCAAAGACTGAATTGTGTGTGTTTGGGGAGGGGAGACTGTTGACCTTTTGGACTTCATGAAGTAGATGGATGTGAGACAGCTCATGCCCCTGTGATAGAAGAGCAATTCAGTGATACCAGAAGTGGAAAATAAGATATCACAATGAAGGCAAGAGTATTGAAGGTCTGTGACCTTAGGGGGATAAGAATGGAATAGGTTTTCTTGTTTTGCATTTTAACCCAGATTTTAAAATAAACTACTGAAATAGGAGGTGCTAGGATACTCCAAACTGGGGAGGAGTAGGCACCAAGGGATAGCATATACAATAGAATATAGGGGAATAATGTTTTTTTAAAGTTCAGATATTTCATGCCATTCCTGCTAAAAAGCCTTCCAAAGCTGCTCAACATCTACAAAAGCATAGAGGCCTTCGATACTTTACCAGACTTGCTTTGTTACCACAAGTTTATCACCCTTCCTCTAACTCCTGCTCCCCAACTCATGGGCGTGCACACACACACACACACCCCCCTCGCCCCATTATGTTCCAATAGCAAGCTGCCTGTGGTCCAGGACTGGAGCTTATTCTGCTCCTTGTGCAAATAGAGGCATGAGGACAGGGCTACACATATGGAACGTCATCTGTAAATAGTGAACTGATAGGCTGCTAGGCATGTGGAGAGGGGGCTTAGAGTGGGCATGGGAATCGGCTGTGGGGATGAGAAAGAATCTGACAACAACCTATGATTTCAGGCTGACCAGAGATAGACAGGGAAGAAGAAAGGAAGATAAAAAGCAAGCAAACAAAACCCACCAGGATTTTAACTTGAGGAACTGGGAAGGGTCTTGGTATCCTGGGAGGCTGGGATGTTTGGATGTTGCACCACAGAAGTTGATGACTTGACAGCACGGCAGCCCAGGGAGACAGAAATGATCAGGCAACTGGGAAAGCAGTGGTTTAAAACGGCAGTTTTTGTATTTGTCGTCTTCCCCCACCTTTTGTTTTTAAAAGTTTATGGATAGAACGGATTAACATTAAAAAGTTTTAGAAGTATAACACGTACATATAAGATGCAAAGATAATACATGTGAGTGAAGAGTAAGTCTTGTATACCTGACTCTACCCCTTACTTCTCCACAATGGTTATCATTTTTTGTGCTCTATTCCAGATGCTTTTTTTTGTTTGCCTATAATTTTTGTTTGCCTCGTCTTCGGCCAGAGTGGCAGCATATAGAATCCATATGGTTTTGTACTTTTTTTTGAGACAGAGTCTTACTCTGTCACCAAGGCTGGAGTGCAGTGGCACGATCTTGGCTCACTGCAACCTCCGCCTCCTGGTTTCAAGTGATTCTTCTGCCTCAGCCTCCTGAGTAGCTGGGATTACAGGTGTGTGCCACCACGCCAGGCTAATTTTTGTATTTTTAGTAGAGAAGGGGTTTCACCATTTTGGCCAGGCTGGTCTCGAACTCCGGACCTCAGGTGATCCACCCGCCTCGGCCTCCCAAAGTGCTGGGATTCCAGGTGTGGACCACCACGCCCATCATATTTTAGAAATCCTTTGTCATCAGTACATTGATTTTAACTGCTGCATAGTATTCTATGGTATGAATGTACATTATGGATGATATTTAGTTATAAGTAAGGTCTCAATAAGCTCTTTGTAAATGCTTTCGTGCACACATGCAAGTATTACAGTAGAAACATTCTTAGATGTGGAATTGCTTAGTCAAAAGGTACAAATACTTAAAATTTTTTATAGGATTTGTAAAATGTCCCTTCAGATAAGCTGTACCAACATATACTACCACAAAAAGGTTTGAGCAAAATAAGAGAGGCTTTGTAAATCTTATATTTAATTTTGATAGAGAAATACGCAATGATACCATTACTTGGTGAATTATTTTAACTTTGAACATCTTTGAGGCACAAAAATATTCAAAAAATTAACAAACACAAAATTTACTTTAAAACAAGAAGACACTTATACTCTGAAAGAATTAGGCTTAGGAAGTCCTCAAATCTACACTAATATAAGGTCTTAAACATCTCATGGGACCAAAACAAAAATACCACCAAATGATCTGTTTCAGAAGGATGAATAGATAGTTGCTCACACAACTAAAACCTATACTGGGGTGATAATGGTAAGGTTGTGCCCACTGCATAAGTATTTTTATTTTTTTTTGAGACACAGTTTTGCCAAGTGTATTAACATCATGTTTGAATTTTGTGGATCAGGTAGAAAATGATAGCTCAGTGAAGTCTGATTTGCAAAATGGAAAGTCATAGCAATATATTTTCACCAAAATATTGTCTATACAGGTTTTATTTTTAATTCCTGCTAATGGAGAGTTCTAATCACTTTTACTGTGTCAACTAATAAGTTTTGGATCAAAGCAGGTGTGCTGATGTGAAATTACAGCCCAAGGGGAATTATTTCGCTCAAAGGCCAGTGTGAGAAAGACTTACAATGCTTTCTAACGATTGAGCCTTTAAAAATATATATATAGGCACCTAATTCACGTAGGCATTTGTTATTCTCCTCCTGATTAGCACTTTTCAGAACCTGTGGGAAGGAAGCCTTCTCAAGTCTAGCACCTGCGGCCACGGGACACGCATTAATCCGGATCACAACTTCCCAGGCATCATTACCCGGCAAAGCGTGTTCACCCTCTGTTCACCTCATCTGTAAATGGAGGGTGTTCCATCAGAGAAAATTGCTACAGTCCCTCAATGTTCTTAATTCTACACTCCTTATTTAGACGCCGGATTGGAGACAAGGCTCCCGCTGCAGACAGGGCTGTGGGAAGACGGCGGAACTTGCCACAGCGAGACACTTCTCCCAAACAGGAAATAAAAGTGGGAAGCATTTTAAAACCTAAAGGAGGTGTCTCGCTACAGCTCTGTAGTCCCTACTTACCCAGAAGTTTAGGGCATCTGTTCTTAAAGCCTAATACATAGGAATGAATGATTTAGCTAGCCAGGAAGGCAGTGGCGTGATCTAATAATCCCAAGTTAATTTGTTCTCCGTGTGTCCTGAAAACAACACAAGAAAACACACTTGGGCCGTGGCAGGTGAAACGTGCACAGCCAGTCCCTGAGGTGGTGCGCGCCGTAAGCGGGGGTGCCGGAGCCCCTCAGGACCCTCTGTCCTGGTCCTCAGGAGGGAAAGCCTAGGCCCGGGTGGCGGGGGGTCGCTCCCTTTCCGCGGCCTCTTAAATTCAGTCCCGGGCCAGCATCCGGGAGAGGAATCCCCACCCTGCAGGCCGTCCCCGCGCCACTGGGCGAGAACGTGCCGTGACATCGCGACTGGGGTATGGAAGCAAAAAGCGGGATACGAGTGTTCAGTGCCCAGTTAGGGACTAGGAAGTTCACCCAGCGAGTGAAGCCAGGAGAGAACCGGGACGAGCCGGGCGGGGACGGGAACCCCAGGCCGCGCCCGGCTGGGGGCGGCGGAGGGGCTGGCGGGGTCTCACTCGGGTCGCCTTGCGCAGCTCTGCCGTGCTCGCCTCGGCCATTCAGGGAAGGTGGCTTAGGCTCGCCCTCGCCCGCACCGTCCTGTGCTGAGCCTGGAGCGGGGCTTCGAACCGCGAAGGAAGAAAGCGCAGTGGAGCAAACCGAAGGGCGGAGGGGCAGCGCGGGGCGAGGGGCCAGGGCTGCAGCCGGCTGCTCTCCCGCCGCGGCGCCCGCCCGCCCAGGCGCCGCCCTCGGCACCCGCCCACCGCTCCCGGCGGCCCTCACTTCCGCTCCTCAGAGGCCCCCCAGCCTGGCGTCGGGCGACGGGCTGCTGCCCGGGTGGGAGTGAGGGGCTGCTGGGTAGGGAGGCGGTGGCGGCGGAGGGCGCCGATTCCCAGCCGCGTGCCACACCCGCGCCGAGCCGAGTCCCGCGAGCCCCACGCTCAGACACCGGCCTACCAGCCCCAGGCGGCCCCGCCTCTTTTGTGCGGCTGGCGCTGTTTCCTGGGCAACGGCCGGCCACGCCCCGGCCACGCCCCGCTGCGCCCCGCCCAGGTCTCTGCGCTGCGCCCCTCCCAGCCGCAGTCCGCAGGAGCCGCTGCCGCAGCCGGACGCTGGGCGGGATTCCCGGGGCCGTCGCTGGGAGCGAAGCTTGCTTCTCCCGCGCCTGTGTTTTCGCTGGCCCCGGCTTACTTCTCCCCGCGTCGGTCCGCTGGCCGGGTTCGCCTGACCAGCTCGTCTTCCAGCTTCGGACCGAGGCTCCACGGCCGCCGCAGGGACCCGCCCACCAGACCCTGCGCGGGGTTGCCGGTGTGCTTGAGTGGAGCGTGCGGCTGATGACACCTGGCAGAAGGCAGCCATGGAGGGCGACGGCTCAGACTCGCCGGTGAGTGCGGAGGGCACCGCCGCCCCCCACCTCGAGGGCGGCGTGCCGGCGGCAGCTCTTTCTCTGTCCTCCGCCGGGAGCCCGCAGGGCGCCTCCTCCCGGGAGGGCAGGGACAGTCGTGTGGGGATCCTGCTTCCTCTTTGCCTTCCCCCGCCCGGGGCCAGGTTCTGCAACCCGGGGCGTCCCCTTTCTATCCCCAAGAGCCGGACGTGGGGTCCCCAGAGCCGGAGGAGAGCCGAAATCCGGGAGTTGCCAACCTGAGCACCTCGGGGAATCACGGAGGGTCTCTCTAATGGAGCTCAGGCTGCAGAGTTAATTAGCGTTAGGGAGTCGGGTGCGGGCAGAAAACTGGGGCACGTGCCTCGCGCTTGCGGGGCCGCCCTTTGTCTAGGCGTCGTGACCCCCGCGGGCCCGGCGGGCTGCCGCCGCCTGGGGCAGAGGCTCCTCCCCGGCTTCGCCTGCCCGCGGGGGGCGGGCCGGGGCCCGGCAGCTGTCAGCCTACAAGTGTTTTTGTTTAAAGGTGTCGAATGTGCAATTCTTCCGAAGTTGCCCGAGGAGCCGCTTAATTGAGGGAGCTGCCTCGTTACACTTAATCAGTTTGTTTCTCCCTCAATGACTGACGAACTAAATTTTCTTTTGGCACTTTATGTCCATTGTGATTAAAACGTCAGATTCAAGACACTGCTTCATGTACGAGAAAAATGGAAATGATTTTAGATCCTCCCCCAGAGAAGTAAACCGTAACTGACCATATTGATACATAAAATGGAATGTAAGAACCTATTTTGGACATCCCGGACAAGATTTTCTTTTGAATTAGGTGCCAAACCCTTTGTGAAATGAGATAGGATGTGAATATTTTGTGTTCTTTGATGTGAATTCTGAGGTTTAGTTATCTTATTTCCAAATCTATGAACAATTGGGAGGTGATACGGCTCTTGATCACATATTTGAGTGATGCAGCAAGAGACTGCGTTGAAACACCCACTAACAATGATAAAACCAGTTGGCTCTAACGCGGTTAAATTGTCAGAGATTATTGAAGCACTTTGTGTCACTTTAGGGAGAATAGGTTAGCATACATTTTTAAATTTCATTACATTAAGTCAATTTTAATTTTCCTTGTTTTTCTAGCAGCTGAAATGATTGTACAAGGTTATAAGTGCTTTGAAGTTGAGCTATCTTTAAAATTGCAGGGATGCTGACTATAGGATTCATATATTTGAAGTCTGGGATACATGGAAAAAACTACATAGAGAAATGATGGCGAAACTGATAGGAGGTCATCAAACTTTTTTAGTTGTGATGAATCTAAAATGCTTCTCACTTAAAATAATGAAAGCCTGTAGTATTGAGAGCATTTGTAGTGGTGCTTATACACCTTTTTTAAGGGTCCTCTACACTCTTAATATTCTGTTATGGTTAGGCTTTGTGTCTACACCCAAATCTCATCTTGAATTGTAATCCCCAGGTGTTGAGGGAGAAACTTGGTGGAAGGTGATTGGATCATAGGGCTGTTTTCCCCCATGCTGTTTTCGTGATAGTGAATTCTCCCAAGATCTGATGGTTTTATAAGGCAATGTTGTCTGTTCTTTCTCTCTCTCGCCTGCTGCCATGTAAAACGTGCTTGCTTCCCTTTCTGCCATGATTGTCAGTTTCCTGAGGCCTCTCCAGCCATGCAGAGCTGTGAGTCAATTAAATCTCTTTTCTTTATAAATTAGCCATTCTTGGGTATTTCTTTATAACACTGTGAAAATGGATTAACACAGAGAATTGGTACCAAGGTAGTGGGCCCTGCTGTAAAGATACCCAAAAATGTGGAAGCGACTTTGGAACTGGGTAACAGGCAGAAGTTTGAACAGTTTGGAGGGCTCAGAAGAAGACAGGAGGATGTGGGAAAGTTTGGAATTTCCTAGAGACTTGTTGAATGGTTTTGACCAAAAGTCTGCTAGTGATACAGACAAAGAAGTCCGGACCAAGGTGGTCTCAGATGGAGGTGAGGAACTTGTTGGAAACTGGAGTAAAAGTGACTCTTGCTGTGCTTTAGCAAAGAGACTGGCAGTGCTTTGCCCCTGTCCTAGAGATTTGTGAAGCTTTGAACTTGAGAAAGACGATCTGAAATTGCAACTTACGTTTAAAAGGGAAGCGGAGCGTAAAAGTTTGGAAAATTTGCAGCCTTACCATGGAGTAGAAAAGAAAAACTTATTTTCTGGGCAGGGATTCAAGCTAACCGCAGAAATTTGGTTAAGTAAAAAAGACTCAAATGTTAATCGCCAAGGCTATGAGTACAATGTCTCCAGGGCATGTCAGAGATCTTGGCAGCAGTCCCTCCCATCACAGGCCTGGAGGCCTAGGAGAGAAAAATGGTTTAGTGGAGTGGGCCCAGGGCCCTGCTGCTGTGTGCAGCCTCGGTATCACAGGATCCTTAGGGTGTCCCTTTGCCAGCCAGAAACCTCTGTGGCAAGTGTTGCCTTTGCCCAAGTTTTGCTCAGGCCCACTGGACTTTTTTTTTGCCCACTTGGCCTGACAGACTGTGCTTGGCTTTCACTACTGGCCCCGACCCCATGCCTGCCAAGGGCAAGCCCAGGTGCAGAGCAGCAAGGGGTGCATGAGTGAGTGAGCACGGGGTACAGTGTGCACAGCCAGGCATGCTGGCCGTGGCAGGGCAGTCAGGTCCAGGTGCCAGCATGGGTGCCGGCTCCTTGCTGTGGCTGGAACAAAGGTGTACCACAAGTGGCTTCCACTACAAACACTGTGGAACACAATGACACCCAGAAACTTGGAGATGCCAGGAACTGCAGAGCCACAAAGAGGGTGTCACAGCCCTGGCTTGGAGAGCTCATAAGTCCAGGCTCCCTAAAGGGCTGCAGCTCTTCTCTCCCCTCTTGTCTCCTCCTCGTCACTCACAACATGGCGAGCAGCGGGGTGTATTTTAGCCCTGTTTGTGTTACAGCTTGTTTAGTCCTGCCACTTGGCAGGTCCAGAGTTCCCGTACTGTGTCCAGGAAGAATGAGCTACGCGGACAACTGGAGGGTAAACAAGGTGAAGAGGTGCTTTATTGAGCAGAAGAATAGCTCTCAGGAGACCCATAGTGAGTAGCTGCTTTCTGCAGGCAGTTCCTCCCAACAACTGCAGCTCTCAGCAGAGAGGAGCCCCAGAATGGGTATCTCCTGTCTGCAGGCAGGTCATTTTGTCAAGTGTGCAGCCCTCAGCGGACAGGAGACCCAAGTGGGTAGCTCTTACCTTCAGGCAAGTCGTCCCATCATCTGCCAGAGTCTGGCTGAGTTTGTGGTTTATATGGGCTTCAGAGGGGAGGAAGTGTGTGCTGACTGGCCAATGGGTGGCCATGGGTGGGCCCGGAAAATTCACTGTAAGTTCTCACTCCAGTCAGTGGAACTGGCAGCCTGGACCCTAAGCTTTAGGCTATCCGTTGCTTGAGGTGGGGTTTCAGCAAGGATCTGTCCCTTTCCTCCCAGGAACCTGTCTGCCTCCCACTGCCATTCGTGGTGCCCAGACTGTTTTACCTGAGAGATGCGTTCAAGTACCATGTTGAGTCACCCTCAGCCCTGCACTTGGCCTCTCTCCCATGTTCATCAGCACCCAAAGTCCAGAAGGGGCTGAGGTGGCAGGGGCCTAGTGTGTCAGCATCTCCTCAAGTACACACACACCTGTCCAGGTCATGGCAATGCCCGGGCTTGGCCACAGCTTTTCTCCATCAGAGTGGGCACTGGGAATGGGGAGAGGCCAAGCAGCAGGAGCAGGCATTTCTGAGCATGCAGGGGAAGAGGGGCATCCTGGGCCACCAAGAGCATAGGAATGCCCTAGTCCACAGCTGGGTGGCTGCATTTGCACCCGGGAGCGTGGGGCTCCCTCCCCACCAACTCGGAATGGGGAAGGGCTCCTGCCTGTTCCTGGATCCCGCCGGCTCTGCAGAGTAAGCAGGCCTGGCTGTGCCTTCCCAGCTGCAGCCAGCGTCTTTGCAACAACTGTTCCAGATGGGTTGCAGCTGCCATCACTGGGACTTGGTGCCCTGTGCCCCAGCTGTTCCAGTACCAGTTGTGGCTAAAAGGGGCCAAGGTACAGTTCAGACCATTGCCTCAGAGAGTGCAAGCCCAGAGCCTTGGTGGCTTACACATGGTGTTGGGCCTACCAGAGCACCAGAGTCAAGAGTCGAGGTTTGGAAACCTCTGCCTAGATTTCAGAGAATGTACGGAAACACCTGGATGTCCAGGCAGAAGTATGCCGCAGGGGCAAAGCTCTCATGGAGAACCTCTGCTGGGGCAGTGCAAAGGGGAAATGTGAGGTATAAGCCACCACACAGACTCCCCACTGGGGCACTCCCTAGTGGAGCTCTGAGAAGAGGGCTGTGGTCCTCCAGACCCCAGAATGGTAGATCCACCAACAGCTTTATTCACATGTCTGGGAAACCTGCAGACACTCAATGCCAGCCATGAAAGCAGATGGCGTGGGGGGCTGTACCCTGCAAAGCCACAGGGGTGGAGCTGCCCCAAGGCCATGGCAACCCACCCTTTGGATCAGCAAACCCTGAATGAGAGACATGACGTCAAAGGAGATCTCACTTGGGAGCTTTATGACTTAATAACTGCCGTTTTGGGTTTCAGACTTTCATGGGGCCTGTAGCCCCTTTGTTTTGGCCAATTTCTCCCATTTGGAATGGGAGCATTTATCCAGTGCCTGTACCCCCATTGTATCCTGGAAGTAACTAACTTGCTTTTGATTCTCCAGGCTCCTAGGCAGAAGGGACTTGACTTGTCTCAGATGAGACTTTGGACTTGGACTTTTGAGTTAATGCTGAAATGAGTTAAGACTTTTAGGAACTGTTTAGAAGGCATGATTGGTTTTGAAATGTGAGGACATGAGATTTGGGAGGGGCCAGGGCCAGAATGATACGGTTAGGCTCAAATCTCATCATAAATTGTAATCCCAAGGTGTTGAGGGAGAGACTTGGTGGGAGGCAATTAGATCACGGTTAGATTTTCCCCATGCTGTTCTTGTGATAGTGAATTCTCACAAGGTCTGCTGGTTTTATAAGGCAGTTTCCCTGCTCTTGCTCTCTCTCACCTGCCTCCACGTAACACAGACCTGCTTCCCCTACTGCCATGATTGTAAGTTTCTTGAGGCCTCCCTAGCCAAGTGGAACTGTGAGTCAATTAAATCTCTTTTCTTTATAAATTATATAGAAATAAATTTCTGTATAAATAAATACATCAAATTCTTTATAAAGAAATTAAATATCTTTACAAATATCTTTATAAATTGGTAATTTATATAGAAATATCTTTATATAAAGAAGTATCTTCATATAAAGAAATATAAAGGTATTTATAGCAGTGTGAAAATAGACATACATATTCATGAAGTGCTTTTAAGATAATTGCTTTGATATACAGCATTCGAACCTCAGGCATTTTAGCTGCATTACAGTTGCAGCATATGAAAAATGGTCGTATTTAATATATAAAATTGCTGATGATTCGGCTTGCAAATAGATACCAACTGGGGTTCCATGAACATACTGACTCAGCTAGTGTTTAATAGTTCCTGTTATTTGCCAGTTACAGCGTTAATGCACTAAATAGGAATATAGTCTTACTGTAAGTGCTATATTCAAAATTTTTATTGACATGATCTACTTTTAGGATTTCACTGAAGTCCTAAATCAGTGCACTGGTGATGGAGATTCGAATGATGGCTTTGTAATTTTTGATAGAATATCATGGTCCTCTAATATTTTACATAATTTTTCTCTTCTTTTCATTTTTGCCCTTCAGTTCTGGGTTATGGGTGTTGAGGGCAGTTGATGGTATCAAATTTTATTGGGGAAAAGAAGTTTAAAATTTAAAAAAGAAATCATTTTCTTAATTCTTTTTGGTAAAATAAACATATGTACTTATTCAAGAGGTATAAGAATGTTAATGTATTTACCCACTAAGTGCCTTTAACTTGGATTGTTTTACTCTCAATTTAAGGTTACCATTAAGAATATCGAAAGGGAGCTCATTTGCCCAGCATGCAAGGAGCTGTTTACCCACCCATTGATTCTCCCTTGCCAACATAGTATCTGTCATAAATGTGTAAAAGAACTCCTGCTGACTCTTGATGATTCATTCAACGATGTGGGATCAGACAACTCCAATCAAAGCAGTCCTCGACTTCGGCTCCCCTCCCCTAGTATGGATAAAATTGACCGAATTAATAGACCAGGTATGTGTTAGAACTGTGGGCTGCGGTGGTGGAGGGGGTAAGCTTATAGATATATATTCGGTGATAACTGGAAGGAAAATTATTTTTGTCATCTTGAGGGTTCATTTTTCCAGATGAATAAATTGAAACTATAGTTATAAAGGGTCCTCCCCCACTGTTGAAATGTCAAAATGAACTCTTGGCTTTTGATTCATACTTAAAGTAGATATTGGATATTGAACATGAACTTTGTGTTAAACTCTTTATTAACTGTGTTTGTAAGGCTGAGCATGGTGGCTCACACTTGTAATCCCAGCACTTTAGGAGGCCAAGGTGGGTGAATCACCTGAGGTCAGGAGTTCGAGACCAGCGTGACCAACGTGGAGAAACCCCATCTCTACTAAAAATACAAAAATAGCTGGGCGTGGTGGTGCATGCCTATAATCCCAGCTACTTGGGAGGCTGAGTCAGAAGAATCGCTTGAACCTGGGAGGTGGAGGTTGCGGTAAGCCGAGATCACACCATTGCACTCTAGCCTGGGCAACAAGAGTGAAAATCTGTCTCAAGAAAAAAAAAAAATCCTGTGTTTGTCTTTAGGATTTTTTCTGACTGTGTGAGTCCTTGATACATAAAATAATGGACCACTGAAATACTAACTAGGAAAACATTGATAATTCATATATGGTAATAGGTAAATAAATACTGCAGAATTAAGGAGTGGGACTACCTAATGGCTAGTCCTAGATAACTTTTAAGGGAATTATTTTTTGTCATTTTGTCCCTTCTGGTCCCATTTGAGGGTTTTATTTTCTTTATCCCTCATCCCTGTTTTTTTTTTTTTTTTTTTTTTTTTTTTGAGACAGAGTCTTCCCTGTCTCTCAGGCTGAAGTGCAGTGGCACGATCTTGGCTCACTGCAGCCTCCCTCTCCTGGGCTCAAGTGCTCCTCCCACCTCAGCCTCCTGAGTAGCTGGGACTACAAGCGGGTGCCACCATGCCCAGTTAATTTTTATATATTTTTGTTTCACCATGTTGCCCAGGCTGGTCTCAGACCCCTAGGCTCGAGCAGTCTGCCCACCTTGGCCCCCTGAAGTGCTGGGATTATGGGCATGAGCAACTTCTTCCAGCCTCTCCATCCATTTTTGTCTGTTTTCAAAAGAAGGATTTTGAATGTCATTAATAGTGGAATTCTGTAGTAACGTATAGAAAATGAAATTGATGTACAGCACGTATATCTTTATTACGTAGCCAGTGTTTAAATTATTTCTTGTTGGGATAATGTTACTTTTTCTCTGGACAGATGTTGCAGGATTAATGCAGATCAAAATTAACTTGAAATCACTGGAGGCACTGAAATTCAGGGCCAAATACTAGTACAGAAGTCAGCTGCAAGGACCAAAATGAGTGGAAATAGTACAGGCTCCTGTTAGGCATGTCCTTATGGAGGAGAGTCAGTAGTGGTCCTAAGTATCCGACTTCAGAGCAGCGCTTCCCATTTTGGGCTTTGAAGTTTCAAGTTTAATCTTTTTGTCCACTCTGTCAGTTTCTCCCTCTTAAACTATAGGAGTAACTTTTTAATCTAGTAAAAAAAACCTTTTCAGAAAAGAATCTAAGTTACGTTTTAGAGAATGTTATCTTCTTTTGGTCTCTGTGATAGGGAGTCTCCTTGGGTGATACTTATGTGTGCTCCATCAGAGAGAATGGAGAGGAGTAGATATGCTGCTATTAAAACTTCTTCTTTTTTTAAAAAAGATGGCAATCACTAGTTACTTGGATGATATTTTGCACATAGGGAAGTTGTATGTATATACAAAAAAACAAGCAGCGTCACATCAGGCAAACAGAAAATTCAGAGAGTATGAAGTTATAAAGGGTCATGACCCTTGTGAGGTCATCATCTTTATGTTTCCTCCCTTGCTACCAATCTGGCATACTGAGGAGGGAAAGACAGCATCGCTTGAAATCAGTCCTGCCAGCTTAACAACTTGATATTCTGTTGGTACCTCTTCATTGACTGATTGAGAACCTCTGCTTGATTGACCAAAGAAAACTTTTTGTATATTAATATTTAGCACAAACAACATTTTAGTTATGTACTAGATCTACTTCTAATTAGTTTGTGCTTATATACATATTTCATGAAATTCTGTAGGCTTTTTAATATTAAGATTTGACTAGTTTTTTGTGTGATTCGTATGAAGAACTAGATGAATGATTTTCTGTTTTCAGGAATTTACCTAGCATGGAACTCTGTAGATGCTTAATAAATATTTGTTGAATGGATGTTGAATGAGAAACCTCTGCCACAGAATTTGTACAGAGCATGCCACAATGGCTTATATTCAGTAATAATGACTTTTGTCTTTTGGAATATGAGCTCCATTACACCATACATTTCACTGTCTAGATACGAAATAGAATTACTGAGATGTTTCTCCTTCTTCTTTAGGAAGAACCCTGTGAAGTTAGATTATGTCCTGAGAGGGGTAAAGAACAATTACGGAAGATGAGAAGGGATGACTGCAGAATATGATAGCTTTCTTATGGATAGAACAAGTGTGCTGGGTATCTCTAGCAGAGGTCCCAGGTCAATGAGTAGATGGAATAGGAAAGCACATTTAACTTAGCATGAAAGAAGACACACACACAACACACCACCCCGCCACTAAGGCTGTCCCCAGAAATGAAATGGGCTGAGTATATCAGATTCCTGCCACTAAAAGTGTTTACATCAGGTGTCAAATTTAGATGCTGCAGGGCCAAGCAGGTTCATTAATGAAGAGAGCCCCAGGCATAATAAATATAGGACTCTCCTTCATTTTAGTTTTTTTGCTGTAAATATGGAGACAATAAATATTTGATTTTCCCTTTATCTCAACTACTATAAGAAAACTATCAGCCCAGAGGGACAGCAGCCAACTGATTTTAGGACTCCCTGTTGGAGAACATGGTGTGGTTTGGGACTGTGGAGTCTAAAGCAGATGCCTTGTTAAAGGGGGCAGTAACCACTTGGCAGTATCAGGGTTGAAGATGCCAGATTGTCAGATTTATTGGTTTTTCACAAAAACTTTATAGTGGTTTCCATGTGAAATCTGGTTTTTAAATATTTTCAATTCAGGTTATTTAAAAATACCACACCAGCTCAGTAGGACAGGACAGTCAAAACGTATCTTTGGCTGTGACCCAGACAGCCTTTGGGACATCAGTATTTGAAGACTTTGAAACAATGGTTGGGTGGCCACTGTCTGCAATATTGTGGAGGGTATTTCTGCTGTGGGTGGTAGGTTGGGCCAGTTGTTCTGTCACATGCCATATCTCCAGCACTGAAGTTCTACGCCTTATTGAATACCAGTGGTATTCATTCATTCAACAAACATTTGAGTACCTGTTGGTTACCAGATATGGCTAAATGGTTAAGAACAATGAACAAGATAGACCCACCTCCTGTTTTTTTTTTTTTTTTTAAGACACGTACCCCTTAGCATTGTACAAAGCTTTATAACAGATTTATTACTAGAGCATAGTCCTTTATCAACAACACATACAGAGCAAGTTAATAAAGAGAGAGCACCCAAAGGGTGAGAATGCTGTAAGTACGGAAATCATTCCTGGAGGTTTTAATGCAAATTTTAGGATTGTCTTTTACCAGTTTTAAACTAGTAGAAGTCATTGCAGTACAAATGTGATGTTACTTGCCCTCTATTTATTGGGCATTTGCCTATAATTCTTTTTCTGGTAGATTCATGAGTAATATTCCTTTTTTTCTGACAGCTTTTTAAATTTTTATCCTTTAGACATTTATTTGAGACAGGGTCTCACTCTATTTGTTACCTGGGCTGGAGTGCAATGGCTTGATCATAGCTCACTGTAACCTCTAACTCTGAGGCTCAAGTGATCCTCCTGCCTCAGCCTCCTAAGTACCTGAGACTAGAGGTGCATGCCACTCACTCTCTCCCTGCTAATTTTTAAATTTTTTTGTGGAGATGAGGGTCCCATTTTGTTGCCTAGGCTGGTTTCAGACTCCTGGCTTCAAGTGCTCTTTGTGCCTTGGCCTTCCAAAGTGCTGTGATTACGGGCGTTAGTCACTGCACCCAGTCTGGTTTTGTCACTGGTCTAATAAAGGGATTAATTAAACCTGGATTTTCCAGTATGGTAGCCACTAGCTACATGTGGCTATTGAGTGGTTGAAATGTGGCTAGTCTGAATTGAGATACGCTGTGAGTTAAAATACACAGAATAAAAAAGACTGTGAAATGATCTTTAATCATTGTTATATTGTTTACATTTTAAAATCATAGTATTTTGGATATAGTGGATTAAATAACGTTATTAAAATTAGTTTCAATTGTTTTTTAATATATTGTAAAATTTAATATATACTGGAAAATTTAAACGTAGTATATTGTAGTTTTGGCTCATATATTTCTTTTAGATAATGTTGCATTAGACTTTTGACAGTTTTTTTTTTGAAGGGTACCTTTAAAGGAGAGTGAGATTTGTGTGCATAACACAGTAGCATATTAAATTATGTACAAATAAATGCCATATTACTGTATACTTTTGATCATATGTATGTAAGCTTTCCCCCCATTTTGTATTTTCCCGTTGTCTAAACTGAATATATTCAGTTTTAGTGTTTTGTTTTGTTTTCTTTTCTTTTTTAACAATTTTTAGGTCAGTAAAAAGTCAAACAAAGGATGTTTGATTTCACTTTGTATTTGCAACATTTACTGTAAGTATGATTGTTTAAAAATACAAATCTATATAGGACAAAGTATTGTCTCTTAAGTGCTATATCATAATGATTCTAGTAAGATTGCTTGATGGATGTTTTATACTACTGGCTTCATAAATACCGTGTGTACCAGGAGAAACACATTTTTACTGTTAATTCAATAATTGTATTATTTTCAGGACACAATTACCGCTTTCTCTTTTGTTAACAAGTTGTGAATCTTCTCTTTGAAATTAAATTCTAAATCCAGCTTTCTGTTCATTGTTCACAGCATCACAACGGAGATCTGTGGGGTGGAGAGGTAGAAAATGTTTTATTGCTTTTGTGGCCGCAGGCAGTATGGTGTTAGATTTAAATTAAATAATCTTGATTAAGGTTCTTAAACATCAGTGGTCAAGTCTTCAAAATTGTGTAGAGAGTGAACAAATTGGGCTGAAATGACTTAAAGGTCAACAGGACTACATTTCCAAGCAAGTTCTGATGTTTTTAAAGAGAACACTGATTATTGGTGCTTACATTTTGTCGATATACATGACAAAATATTTTTGAAGAAAATGATTTATACCGTTTTTGTATGTTTTTTTGTATATGGTATCTTAAAAATCCTTTACATTTGCTTAGTGGAGCAAAGCTTGATATTGCTACATGTAAAAGGTTAAATAAGCTAATGCTTTCTTATGTATTGAAAAATGTGATTAAAGGTATTGATTATTTTTCTATTTAATGATATCTTTGCTCATTTTATACATATAGAGTCTTTGTTGATGTTTTAAAGTACTTGGCATCAGAGTTTTAGCATTGAGGTCTTACTCACTTGTGGGTAAGTGTACACTCCTTTTTTTAGACTTTTGAAATATGTGAGTCTGTGTAAAAGATGGGGCGACCTGTCTTATTAAAATTTATTTTTACTCCAGTTGACCTTTAAAAATAACATAGCCTGCTTTCTTATGGGATGCTGGTGATACCACCTTCTATTTCATGGGAGAATAATTAACACCTGAAATTTATCCCCTTTCTGTCTTTTTCTCTTTCTTCTGCATTTCTTGACTTAAAAATCTTGTAACCACGATTAGAAGTCAGGTATAATTCTTTCTTTTATAGGCTTTCGAGAATATAAATTTTAAGTGTTGAAATTTAGTAATTAGAAGGAGAGATAGGAGCAGTTTGCTTTAAAAAAGCTACTACCCATTTTTGATTCAGAGGGTAGCTGAGAAAAATAATTTTCACAGGGTGAAGAATGCCGATATAATACCCAAAAGGTAAATGTAACTCATAGGCATCAAATAGAATGTGCCAAAAGAAGCATTAAGGTGGCGGCATAAGATATCAGGCCACTGCTAAACACCAAAAGCCCAACAGTAGTGTCCACCATTGGAAGAGGTAGTTCATGAAATGTCAGGGATAGCGATGGGGAAGTCGCAGCCAAAACATGGGAGAGGATGCAAGTGGCAGAGGTTTGCAACCTCCGCCGGTTAGTTAGGAACTGACTCTCTTTGTTTTGAAATACTTTATTTTCTCTTTGATATTTAAACGGTTAAATGAATGACTGAAAGCTGGCTTTTTTTTTTTTTTTTTTTTTTTGAGACGGAGTCTTGCTCTGTCGCCCAGGCTGGAGTGCAGTGGCCGGATCTCAGCTCACTGCAAGCTCCGCCTCCCGGGTTTACGCCATTCTCCTGCCTCAGCCTCCCGGGTAGCTGGGACCACAGGCGCCCGCCACGTCGCCCGGCTAGATTTTTTTGTATTTTTTAGTAGAGACGGGGTTTCACTGGGTTAGCCAGGATGGTCTCGATCTCCTGACCTTGTGATCCGCCCGTCTCGGCCTCCCAAAGTGCTGGGATTACAGGCTTGAGCCACCGCACCCGGCCAGAAAGCTGACTTTTTTAGGGCATTTGCTATAAACCAATTTGAAAATTTTTGGAGTCTTTATTTTAAAATTATGCTGACTTTTTAATCTATCTTTGAAGGAAAGATTTGTGGGAAAAAGAATAGATTCTGCAAGGTGCTAGTATTCACATAATTTGCAAATATCACATTCAATTTGACATATAAAATTGCTTTCTTGTTCTACATTACTTCCTTACCTTTCCAAGCCATCATTATTTTTCTTTATTTTATTTAAAAAATGTTTTGATTTCCATATGTTATTGGAGTACACGTGGTGTTTGGCTACATCAGTAAGTTCTTCAGTGGTGATTTGTGAGATTTTGGCGCACCCGTCACCTGAGCAGTATCCACTGCACCCTATTTGTAGTCTCTTGTCCCTCACCCCCTTCCTACCCTTTCTGCCTGAGTCCCCAGAGTCCATTGTGTTATTCTTATGCCTTTGCGTCCTCATAGCTTAGCTGCCACTTATGAGTGAGACCATATGATGTTTGGTTTTCCATTCCTGAGTTACTTCACTAAGAATAATAGTCTCCAGTCTCATCGAGGTCACTGTGAATGCCATTAATTCATTCCTTTTTATAGCTGAGTAGTATTCCATCGTGTATATATACACCACAGTTTCTTTATCCACTCAGTTGATAGGCATTTGGGTTTTTTCCACATTTTTGCAACTGCTAATTGTGCTGCCATAAACATATGTGTGCAAGTATACTTTTTGTATAATGACTTCTTTTCCTCTGGGTAGATACCCACTAGTGGGATTGCTGGATCGAATGGTAGTTCCACTTTCAGTACCTTTTTTTTTTAAGGTAGAGTTTCGCTGTTGTCCCTCAGGCTGGAGTGCAATGGCGTGATCTTGACTCACTGCAACCTCTGCCCGTCAGGTTCAAGCGATTCTCCTGCCTCAGCCACCTAAGTAACTGGGATTACAGGCAAGCATCACCACAGCTGGCTAATTTTTCTATTTTAGTAGAGGCAGGATTTTGCCATGGCAGCCAGGCTGGTCTCGAACTCCTAACCTCAGGTGATCCACCCACCTTGGCCTGCCAAAGTGTTGGGATTACAGGTGTGAGCCACCACACCTGGCCTCTACTTTTAGTTCTTTAAGGAATCTCCACACTCTTTTCTGTAGTGCTTGTACTAGTTTGCATTCCCACTAGTAGTGTAGAAGTGTACCCTGTTCACTGCATCTACGCTAACATCTGTTTTTTTTTATTATGGCCATTCTTGCAGGAGTAAGGTGGTATCGCATTGTGGTTTTGATTTGCATCTTCTTGATCATACAGTGATATTGAACATTTTGAAATAATGTTTTTTGACCATTTGTGTATCTTCTTTTGAGAATTGTCTATTCATGTCCTTAGCCCACTTTTTGATGGGATTTTTTTTTTCTTATTGATTTGTTTGAGTTCATTGTGATTCTGGATATTAGTCCTTTGTCAGATGTATAGATTTTGAAGATTTTTTATCCACTCTATGGGTTCTCTGTTTACTCTGCTGACTATTCCTTTTGCCATGGAAAAGTTCTTTAGTTTAATCAAGTCCCAGCAATTTGTTTTTATTGCATTTGCTTTTGACTTCTTGGTCATGAACTCCTTGCCTAAGCCAAAGTCTGGAATGGGTTTTTCTCTTTTTTTTTTTTGAGAATTATTATTTATTATTATTATTATTATTATTATTATTATTATTATACTTTAAGTTCTAGGGTACATGTGCATAACGTGCAGGATTGTTACATATGTATACTTGTGCCATGTTGGTGTGCTGCACCCGTCAACTCGTCAGCACCCATCAATTCGTCATTTACATCAGGTATAACTCCCAAAGCAATCCC